>NC_090601.1:1670000-1673122 GCF_000497125.1 Spironucleus salmonicida | reverse complement strand
TATTATTAATATAATATAATAATAATATATATATTAAATATAATATAAATAATAATATGAATAAGTATAGATATAATTAAATATATAATATAATATAATATAATATAATATAATATAATATAATATAATATATATTAATATAATATAATAATATTAAATATAATATAAATATATAAGATATAATATTTAATATAATATAATTTATTAATATAAATAATAATATAATATAATATAATATTAATATAATATAATATAATATAATATAAATATAATATAGATATATATTAAATATAAATATAAATAAATATAAATTTTAATATTAAATAATATATAATAAATATATAATATAAATTATAATATAATTATATATAAATATAATTATTAAATTATAATATAATATAATATATATAATATAATATAATATAATATAATATAATATAATATAATATAATATAATATAATATAATATAATATATATAATATATATTAAATATAAATATAATAATATAATATAATATAATATTAATATATATAATATAATAAATATAATATATATAAATAATAATAAAATAATATAATATAATATAAATAATTATTAATATTTAATATAATATAATATAATATAATATAATATAATATAATAAAATATAATATAATATATAATATGATAATATAATATAAATAATAATATAATAAATAATATATGATATAATATAATATAATATAATTATAATAAATATAATATAAATATAATATAATATAATATAATATAATATAATATAATTATAATATAATATAATTATAATATAATATAATATAATATAAATATATAATATAATATAATATGAAAAAAAATATATATATAATATATATATAATAATAAATAATAGTAATATAATTATATGTATATATAATAATTATAATATAATATAATTAATATAATATAATAATATAATATAATATAATATAATCAATATAATAAATATATATATAATATAATATAATATTAATTATATATATAATATAATATATAGATATATAATATAATGATATATATAATATAATGATAATATTAATATATATATGATATAATATAATATAATATTAATATATATTAATATATATAATATAAATAATATATAATATAATATAATTATAATATAATAATAATATAATATAATAATAAATATAATATAGATATAAATAATATATAATATAAATAATTAATAATAATATAATATAATATAATATAAATAATATAATAAGTATAAATATATAATATAAATAATATAATATAATATAATATAATATAATATAATATAATATAATATAATATAATATAAATATATAATATTAATATAATATAATATAAGTATAATATGAATAAATATATATATAATAATATAATATAATATAATAAATATAATATAATATAATATAATATAAATAATATATAATATAATATAATATAAAATAATATAATATAATAATATTATAATATAATATAATATAATTATAATATAATATATAATATAAATAATAAATATAATATATAATATAATATAATATAATAATATAATATAATATTAATAATAAATATAATATATAATATAATATAATATAATATAATATAAATAATATAATATAATATAATATAATTAAATATAATAATAAATATAATAATAAATAATATAATATAATATAATATAATATATATAATATAATATAATATTAATATAATTAAATAATTAATATAATATAATTATAATATAATATATATAATATAATATAATATAATATAATTAATATAAATATATATAATATAATATAATATAATTAATATAACATAATTATTAAAAATATAATATAAATAATATAATATAATATAATATAAATAATATATATAATATAATATAATATTAATATAATATAATATAATATAATATAGATATAAATTAAATATAATATAATATTAATATAATATCAATATAATATAATATAATATAATATAATATAATATAATATAATATAATAATATAAATATAATATAATATAAATATAATATAATATAATATAATATAATATAATATAATATAATATAATATAATATATATAATATAAATATATAATATAATATAATATAATATAATATAATATAATATAATTAAATATAATATAATATATAAATATAATATAATATAATATATATAATATATATATATAGATAATAATATAATATAAATAATATAATATAATATAATATAATATAATATAATATAATATAATATAATATAATATATATAATATATATATAAATATATAATATAATATAATATAATATAATATAATATAAATATAATATAATATAATATAATATAATATAATATAATATAATATAATATAATTAATATAATATATATATATAATATAATTATAATATTTAATATTAATATAAATATAAATATAATATTAATATAATATAATATAATATAATTAAATAATATAATATAATAATATAATATATATTAATATAAATATAATATAATATAATATAATATAATATAATATATAATATAATATAATTTATAAATATAATATAATATAATATAATATAATATACATATAAATTAATATAATTAATAAATAAATATAATATAATATAATATAATAATAATTAATATAATAAATTAATATTAATATAATATATATAATATAATATAACATAATATATATAAATATATATAATATAATATAATATAATATAATATAATATAATATAATAATATTAAATATATAATAATAATTAATATAATATAATATAATATAATATAATATAATATAATATAATATATATATTAATATAAATATAATATAATATAATATAATATAATATTAATATAATATAATATTAATATAAATAATATAATATAATTTTAATATAATTAATTATAATTATTTAATATAATATAATATAATATAATATAATATAATATAATATATATAATATAAATAATATATTATAATATAATATTTAATATATATAATATAATATAATATAATATAATTTTAATATAATATAATATAATATAAATAATAAATTATAATATAATATAAATAATATA